>NC_141689.1:1543992246-1544007246 GCF_964263255.1 Lissotriton vulgaris | reverse complement strand
TGTCCCTGCGGAAGGTTTGGCTGTGGTTCTAGTGGTGAGTGCGGAACATGCGTACCCGTACGAATTGTTTTATTCCTGGGTGACGTTTCCGGAAGTAAACGCTAATTCGGGCGTCTACCACTCATACACTGCCTCGGCTGTTCCGGCGGCTTATGCTCCGTACAGAGCACTGGAAGTACCTATAGATGTTTGGCAGCACGGAGTTTGGTTTGGTGGCGCCCTACCCCATTCTTTAACGGCTCCGAGGTTAGGTCCGTTGTCCATTGCGGGCACGGCCTGGCCCGCCTTGGGTGGATTTACTCCACATCCTAATCGCGCCACTTGTAATGTGGGTGATCTGCGGCGACTGCATGATATCGCGGTTGACGTGATTAGAGCGCTTGTTCATTACATTGGTCGTAATATACATGGCGCAGCCCCCGCAGGTGCGCAGCTTCGAGCGGAACAGGCTGGTTTGAAAATCAGTCCTGTCTTGGTGAATTCCGTAATGGGCAGAAAGCCAGAAAATAAGGATGATTTTCCTTACTGGCTTGCCGAGAAATTCGACCAGCTGGAGGCTGTGTTTCCTAACACGACTCCGGGTGAGAAACACCGGATTCTTACGCTTAGTTTACCGAAGGATTTAGCCCCTGAACTTGCTGACTGTGAAACATGGGGTAAGACTTTTGCAGCGGTTTACTCGAGGTGCTTTGGCACCCCGTCAGTGTCGAACCTGTCTGCGGTCCTAAAACGTGTTCAGGATGATCACGGACCGGAGTCGGCGGTTGAGTTGGGTATGCGCCTGAGCGGTTCATTTGAGACGGTTTGCGGTATTATCCTTGCTAATGTAAAAGGGGATGCAGTGAACTTTCAGGTGGCCAATGGTCTGGCGTTAGTTCCCGATGCCGAGAAACCCCGTCAGCTGGCAAGAATTATTGTGGCGGCTTATAAAACGGTTGGCCGCAATTCTAAGGGTGTAAAGGTTTTTCTTGAAAAAGAAAAGAAGCAGCCCCAGGGACAGTCTTCGGAAACGGGTGGACAACCCAAGTCCAAAAAACAAAATTGGCCTAAAAAACAGAATCAGGGTAAGCAACAACAACAACAGACACAGGTTTCTAGTCCGGCGCCTTCACAACCTGCGCAGTCGGATAGAGTTTATGAATTGCGCGATCGCGCTACGATTAAATCGCCTGACAGATATCAGGCATCTGACCAACGCTCTCCTCGTTCCTTTCAGGACTCATCGGCTCCGTCAACCGGTGGTGGAGGGGGCGGCAGGGGCAGGGGTGGCCAGCAAGGACGTGGCCAGCCCCGCACGCGGAGTGAAGGGGATCAGCGGGACGACTCTACGCCAAAGAGACCGCAGTTTGCCAAGAAGAAAGTCACAGCCTTAACGGCGCATCGATATGCCCCAGATAGTGAGAACGCGGCTTCGGAATCTGACGTGGGCTCTGACCTTGCTGGACAGCGCGGCGGAGATTACCATAGTGAGAGAGGCCCTCCGTCCACTGTTGAAGGTGACAGCGACTGAGACTTTTATTGTGATCGAAACAGCTGATACACGTGTTGCTCCCCCTGAAAGACTTTTTGAAATTGTCCTGTTAATTGAAGGTGACATGCAGCGAACTGTAAAAGGGGTATTTTGGGAAAATCTTTCGGATACGTATGACATTTTGCTTTCGGAGGCTGACTGGCCCCCACCTTTTGTTCTCGCAGCTCCGCGAGGGGAGGAGGTAATCCTCCCCAGTTTCGCGCACACTGTTTCGAGAGTGGAAGCGCTGCATTTTGCAGAAGAGTGGGCTCTGGCGCTTGCGCCGGCTGTGTACCGAAATCAGTGTGGCTGGGATAAATTGTCCCCTAGCCATGAGATTCCTTTACGGTCACAGCCGCAGCCACAACCCCAGTATCCCATACGGCGTGAAGCTAAAGCTTCGGTCGCGGCTATCCTTGAACAATTGGAGTATCAAGGTGTAATTGAAACGTGTGTGTCACCAATGAATAATCCCCTTTTTACTGTTAACAAGCCGGACGGCTCATATCGTCTGGTTTTGGATTACCGGCATTTGAACTCGCATTGCCGTAACTGTGCAGTACAGAATACTCACGGCTCTGCCCTAGTGAATAGTCTTGAGCGGAAACGGTTCAAAACCACGCTTGACATTTCCAATGGTTTTTATGCACATAGATTAGATGGTCTAAGTTCCCAATGGACCAGTTTTACGTGCGGCGGCGTACAAAAAAAGTTTAATCGACTCCCAATGGGATATAAAAATAGTCCTGGAGTGTTTTCCGCCCGCATAGTCTCTCTTTTAGAGAGTTTCGATCCAGTTGCATGTTCGTATGTGGATGATATTTATCTCACAGACGACGAACTTTGGGTGCATCTGTGTCGAGTAAACAGCATAATTTGTAACTTTGCAGACATGGGTTACAAGTTTAACTTTGCAAAATCGCACATTGCGGAGTACACAGTGTTGTTTCTAGGTTATGAACTTAACCATGAAGGAAAGGGATTGGCTCCTCAATTCCTGGAGAAGTGCGCGCAGTTGCGCTCTCCGACAACGCTGAAAAAATTACAGTCTTTGCTGGGTTTTTTAAATTTCGGGAGGACATACATTCCGGAATATGCCCAGCGTATCAAGCCTTTATATGCCTTGGTACAACCATCTTTTTCCAAATCATGCTGGCTGCCTGAGCATTCAGCCATTCTGCAGTCCTTGCAGGCTGATATGCTAGCTTCTGACTACTTACAGACTCGTGATAACCAGACCAACCTGGTGATAAGAATTATCCCTGGGACGGTGGGTTTCACGTACCTGACTTTTAATGAAGGGGATACTGTACCTATTGCTTACAAGTCACACTTGTACACTTCGGCTGAACTGCGTTTTTCCACTGTGGAGAAAGTTTTGACGGCTGTGCAGATGGCAATTCTTAAGGAACGTGCCCTGTCGCAGGGAAAGCGCATGTTGATTGTCACCCCGTGTCCAGCCTTGGAGGCAGTCACGAAAGCCAGTGTACCGAATTCTAAAGCTTTGCACCCTCGGTGGATTCAGTGGGCTACATCCTTGACATCTCAGGATGTCACGTTTATTTTTGACGCCGCTTTACGGTCGCAGGAGTATTTACAGTATGAATTCGTTCATCCTGCTCCTTTAGCAATGCGGCCGTTGGAGGATTTCCATTGTATCATTTACACGGATGGTTCGGCGCAGGTTGCGCATGGCTCTAAACACGCCTACGTTTCCGCTTGCGCCATTGTGGTCGGTGCCATGGTGAACGATGAGTTCAAGTCCAGTGTTGTGCACACGCAAACGCTAGGGGACTGCACCGCACAATTAGCAGAGCTTCGTGCTCTTATGCTCGCATTGGAGTACGCTGATCCTTGTGTGACGACTTTAATCGTAAGTGATTCTTACTACTGTGTCCAGTCTTACAATGAGAACTTGTTCTTTTGGATTCAGAATGATTTTCGTGATTCCAAGGGTAGCACAATAAAACATAAAATGATCTGGGTCCGAGTGGCGGAACTTAAAGAGAAACTGCCGCTCGTGTTTGTGATTCATACTCTCGGCCACCAGCGCGTGGGGGTCCACGCTGTTGGCAACTCGCTTGCTGATGAAGCAGCGAAGTCAGCGGTATCAAAATACTTAGTTGCAGCGGTCACGAGGTCCAAAAGCAGAATAGATGACGACATCTTGGCGGCTGTTGCTGCCACGGAGAAGGGAGGTAAATATCCTGCGGGGTTCCCTTCGAAGTACACATACCACTTAAGTCCCGATAAGGTTCCTTATGTGAAAATTCCTGAAGTTGGAGAACGTCTAGTTCCCAACTCGGATCGCAGAGCTTCTCTGATTACAGCGGCTCATGAAGGTGTGGCGTCTGCACATGCGGGCGTCTCAGCCACTGTATCTCAGCTACAACAGAGGTTCTGGTGGCGGGGACTGTACAAACAGACGCGCGATTATGTCCTTATGTGTGACATTTGTCAGCAGATCAAGCCTTCTACTGCTGCGCGTCCGCCTCAGACACAGTTGTACATCTCTAATAAACCACTTGGTTGTGTTTATTTGGATCACTGCGGTCCTTTTTCTTCTGATACTGCGTATAAATACATCTTAGTAGCAGTTGACTCATGCACACGCTTTATATGGGTATGGCCGCATCGAAGCGCTGATTCGCGAACTGTCATTAAGGATTTGCGTGTCTTTGTGGGAATCTTTGCTTGTGGTACTTTCCATTCGGACCAGGGTCCGGCTTTCGCCTCTAAGGCGTATAAGGATGCTATGGTTTCGTTGGGAGTACAGGTGAAGTTTTCAAGCCCCTACAGGCCTGAGGGCAATTCTGTAGTAGAAAGAATGAACCGCGACTTAAAGCAATCTTTGACAGCCCGTGTTATAGGCACTGGTAGAAACTGGCTGACCCACCTCTATGGCGTGCAGCGTGCGCTTAATAATCTCCCTAGAAGGTCTCTGGGTGGGCGGACCCCATACGAAATGCTCTTTGGTATCAAGATGTATGTACCTGACCTTGATGGGCCAGACTACAAGGCCCAGGCCGGGGCCTTTGACGTAGATGAACATTGCAATGTTTTACAGAATCTACAAAAGACCAGAGACAGTCTTGCAAAGGAACACTTGCCCTCCACGTCGGATGATGCGTTGCAGATCCCGGTAGTTGGCTGGCTACCCCAAGTTGGAGAACTGGTTCGAGAGAAGATCGATAACAAGAAAGAGTTTGGTCCCTCATATCGAGCACCAGTCCGAGTACTTGGAGTGAAGGGCACAAGAACAGTCATTTTACCACCACTTCCAGGTCGTAAAGAAAACAGATTTATTTCTATTGACAATGTCAAGACACACAGGGTGGCCGATTCTTCATAGCATGACGCCGGCTGTATCCTGTCCTTCCATGGTGAGGCACTCTGTGCTGGCTATTACATCTGGTGCAGATCAGGAGGTGTCCCTCGAGATGCCTGCCATATCCAGACCTTTATTAAATACTATTCCTGTTACTAACATTGATGAGGTGACCTATGCAGATCCTGCTGATTTATCCATGTCCGATTTACAAGCTCGTTTGGCTAACCAATCCAGATTCTCTTTTGACTCTGATTCGGAACTTTCAAAGGAACCATCGACTATTGCAAAATATGCCACGTTGTTTAAAAAACATTTTTTAATTCCACCTTGGACATACATTTGGCTGATACTATTTTTATTTCATCTTTTTATGTCGATTGGTTTTGTGTTTTATTTTTTCCGACTGATTGATGGCCATTATGTGAAAGAAAGAACAGGAATTCGGTACCTTAATGGAACATTGGCCCCTCTATCCTCCTCACATTCAGTACACAGACTAAAGAGAGACTTACATTCAGTACAGATTACTGCTTGGCCAGTCCTTGATGGGATTGTGTGGGATGCGGTTAGGTTTCAGATACATGGCCCCACAGAAGTTATTAATGTTCCTAATGTGCTTAGAGTAAACATGGGAGATGTGATTAAGCAAAATGTTCGTTCTGATGATTGGGATCTTCAGGCCGTAGAAGCATTGTTCTCTGATTTGAAATATTATGCGGCCTTTGATGCTGAGGATTTGTACTTAGATTCTGTCAATTATGGTGATTTGTTTTGTTATCAACATTATGGGAATCATTTCTTACACAAGACAAGTTCCAGGAGGGTTCCTGTGAATTACACTCAGTGGGAACATTGCCCTACTCCCTTACAGGGGAGTTCAAGTACATTTCTGGGAAAGTACTCTTATTTTACAGATTTTAATCAATCGAATCCTGAGTCGTTTTATTTTAAAGTGAACCAGAAATTCATGCCCAAAGTTAGACTTACTGATACAAAATTGCTGTATTCAAAGTCCTTTTTAGAAAGGTTATCTGTGGATGGCTATGAGTTATGGAAGGATGCTATTGACCTTAAATCGGTTTGGGGTACCAAAGATTGGCAGGTACAAGGCACTGAGGCTTTGCATCGTGCATGTCTCATCCCGAATCACATGTTGTTTTTAAATTCTACTGTTTCTCAAACAACATGTTTTGGATTGGCTACATCTAAAAAATTAAATGCCCCTACTATCCCTGACTTGGAAGAGTATTCAGGTTGGAGTAATTTCACTACAATATCCATCAGTGAGATACAAGCGCTTTTGCAGAATTCCTCCTTTAATATTTCCCGCTTTGATCCGGAGGGGTGGCTTTTGTGGCAAAGAAGCACTGATGCTTGCCAACGTAGGTTTTTGGGTTTATCTGAAGGTTTTACGCACATCAGGCCAGATCCCAGGTTTGAAACAGATCACACTGTTACCACTTATTCAGTAGGTAAATTGTGTCAGAACTGGTTACAACATTCCACTTTGGCTGCAGTTAAACTGCATCTGTCCCAGTTGAATGAGAATATAGAGCTAAATGATTTTATAAAAGGCCCGACTAGGGGTAGATCTAAACGCTTTATTTATGCTGTATACAATGAAATTTGGAAATTTTCACAGGTTGAGGCAGCTAAACGCCTGAAAGCGATTGATCAAGCTAATTTGGAAAAAGTGCTAGCAGTAGTAGATAACAGTATTAACATGCTTTCTTCCAGGATTTACACATTGGATAATATTGTTTCTTCTGTTGTTGATATTGTACATGATGAAGTGTCCACGTTATACCATGGTCAAAATCAATTGCGTTCTGTAATGCAGTTTGCCTGGACTCTACAGACAATTAAGGCAGGTCGAGTTCCCTGGAACTCATTGAACGTTTCATCCCTTTTCGCCCCTTTTAATCTTACTGAAAAACAGCGCATGCTTTCAATGCGTGATGCATCATTTTCTATGTTACATATTGAGAAGCTAGAATCCTTGCCTTTCTCTGTTGCTGAAACCACTACTGCCACGTGGCTGATTCATAGTTTAATTACATTACCATTTCCTTTATATAAATTTACTAACTGTATGCGGTATATTGCTATAGGACGATATGAACCACTAGGCAATGCATTCTTACACGAGGCATGGTCATTACCATACACATACAGATGTCTGAAGGATGGAAAAGAAGTGAATCTTAATGGTGAGGATTGCACACAGTCACCTGACCAGTCATTAATATGCAGACACATTCAGTTACACGGTTCTTGTAATCAGGACCGCCCAAATTTAGCATGTGTTTTAAAAGGCACGCCAGTTCCAGCAGTAGTTCCCACGTTTACATTATTAGCTAATGGTAGTTATTTACTTTTAAACAACGAATTATGTTGTGGTTTATTAATTGGTGTGGCTTATGTGGTAACTGTATCAGAGCGTGTGGTGTGCTGCAAGAATGTTCTATACCCACCCACGCATGGGTCTTCAGATGTCTCCATCTGGCCACGGATTCCAACCTTGGAAGCAAAATTCAATGGTTTAAGCAGAATAAGGGCCCTTTTGTCTCAAAAACAAGTGACCCTGAGTTCGGCCCGGGAAACTTATGTCCTTCACATAGCTAACACCCGCACAGAGGTGCAGGCGCTTTTAAATACTGATTTGCCGTTTCATTTCTGTGAACTGGTGCACCAGATTTTTAACGCTTCTTCAACGACTGGGCTTGCACATTTTTTTAAATTAGTAAGTAGTGGCCTCGTGACTACATTTGAAAAAGTTTTTGGAATCATTCCCACGTTTTTCCACACTATTTTTTCGAGTTTGTTTGGTGGACTACCTGTGTTACAGGAGGATCCGATGCTGGAGGAGCACGTATGTTCTTTCCCATTGCTAAATTGGATTGCTGAACTATTTTCGGATGATGGCAGTGATTTCATGCTGGAGGCTGTGGCAACTTTCTTTGCATATACTTTCCAATCGTGAGATGCCTGGGAGGAATGCTTTGTTATGAAATATGACTTTCCCCTCGCTGGAATGGAGGGATGGATTATGTTCAGCTGATGGAGAGTACAATCATGTGATGTCACTGGGGATAACGTCAATGTGGCACATGACTTTGGAAATCGGATACGTGCCTTGTTTGTTCTCTTACAAACATTTGAATTGATGAAACCTGGTCCTACGTTTCATATTTTTGAGACCTGATGGATGACTTTTGGTTCAAGAGTTTTGTTTTTATTTTTTAGATTTGAGGCCACTGTAGGCATTCATACATATTCATTCATACATATTTTTAGCTTATTTTAGCTCAAGATTATTGAACTTTGCTTTCAATTGTTGTGTCTGATTTAGTATTGCCTTTTCCCTTATGTTTGACGGTGCTCGGACCAATGGGGGGGTGTCATATGGATACTTCATTACATATATTGCGTTAAGTTAGCATGAGTGTATTACATGTTTAAACAGCCGGTTTGCCTTCGGCTTCAGTTTTGCACACGACACATACTTGTTGTTGTAGCTTTCACCCTAGAAGCGATGAGGTGGTTTATTTGAGAATAATATGTTATTTCTATGCTATCAGCTTTGCCTGGTACACTTGGTACAACTGTCTGCACACTGAGAGCTGCACACTCTAAGATTAACCTAACACAAGGTTGCTGGGAGGCCTGATCCTCGCACCACATTAGACATAACACAAATAATGTTGATGCCAACATTTTGGGCTCTACGCGGGTTTAAGATAGAGTTACACGGAATGAACGCAGACACTTGGTGCTGCGCATGAAGAGAGCTGGTAGCTGTTGATGTGAACTGCTCCTACTGACATTGAGAGGTATGGGGCCGCCCTGCTAAAGCCCGAATGAGACCTTCATATATATATAAAATAATATGCTAGATAGGGTGCACGAAATATAGGTGCTATCGATTTCTATAGGTTTTGCATTATAACATGCTAGCACCTTTTGCTTACTATGGATTAGTGACTATGCTGCTAACTCTGATTTTTATAATCTGCATTTTGGTATTATACAAGATACTGCGTTTGAGAACTTTGCATTGAATAATAAATATTTCAAACTTGCACTTGTGTTCTTTGACTCTCAGTTTTGGTTTGAAATGATTATATAACGAAAGAGTGTTCATGTGTTCCACGATTCCTGAGGTATTCTAAAGATCATGTTCTGGTTTGTCTAAGACATGGATCATTCCATAATGATCCATGAGACACTGTAGCTAGCTAGGTAAGGGGATTTCTGACACTGAGATGAGTTTTGGATCATCCTAACTCACTGAGGTTCTAGATCTCTATGCACAGTTCTGTGGGAGAACGGAAACCCTGCTACAATAGATAGATAGATAGATAGATAGGAGGAGGGCAAAAGAGTGAGGGAGGGAGATAGATAGATAGATAGAGTGAGTGAGTGAGGGCGATAGAGTGAGTGAGGGCGATAGAGTGAGTGAGGGCGGTAGAGTGAGTGAGGGCGGTAGAGTGAGGGCGGTAAAGTGGTAGAGTGAGGGCGTTAGAGTGAGGGCCGTAGAGTGAGGGAGGCAGAGTGGTAGAGTGAAGGCGGTAGAATGGTAGAGTTAGGGCGGTAGAGTGGTAGAGTGAGGGCAGTAGAGTGGTAGAGTGAGGGCAGTAGAGATGAGGGCGTGAGGGTGCTAGAGTGAGGGCATGAGGGTGGTAGAGTGAGGGCGGTAAACTGGCAGAGTGAGAGCAGTAGAGTGAGGGCAGTAAAGTGGCAGAGTGAGGGTGGTAGAGCGGTAGAGTGAGGGCGGTAGAGTGAGGGCAGTAGAGTGAGGGCGTGAGAGCGGTAGAATGGGAGAGTGAGGGTGGTAGAGTGGTAGAGTGAGGGCAGTAGAGTGAGGGCGGTAGAGTGGTAGAGTGAGGGCGGTAGAGTGAGGGCGTGAGGGCGGTAGAGTGGTAGAGTGAGTGTGGTAGAGTGAGGGTGGTAGAGTGGTAGAGTAAGGGCGGTAGAGTGAGGGCATGAGGGCGGTAGAGTGGTAGGGTGAGGGCGGTAGAGTGAGGGCGGTAGAGTGGTAGAGTGAGGGCATGAGGGCAGTAGAGTGGTAGAGTGTGGGGTGGTAGAGTGAGGGCGGTAGAGTGGTAGAGTGAGGGCGGTAGAGTTATGGCGTGAGGGCGGTAGAGTGTTAGAGTGAGGGCGGTAGAGTGGTAGAGTGAGGGCGGTAGAGTGGTAGAGTGAGGGCGGTAGAGTGAGGGCGTGAGGGCGGTAGAGTGGTAGAGTGAGTGCGGTAGAGTGAGGGTGGTAGAGTGGTAAAGTATGGGCGGTAGAGTGAGGGCATGAGGGCGGTAGAGTGAGGGTGGTGGAGTGGTAGAGTGAGGGTGGTAGAGTGAAGGCGTGAGGGCAGTAGAGTGGTAGAATGAGGGTGGTAGAGTGAGGGCGGTAGAGTGAGGGCGTGAGGGCGGTAGAGTGGTAGAGTGAGGGCAGTAGAGTGGTAGAGTGAGGGTGGTAGAGTGAGGGCGTGAGGGCAGTAGAGTGAGGGCAGTAGAGTGGTAGAGTGAGGGCAGTAGAGTGAGGGTGGTAGAGTGGTAGAGTGAGGGCATTAGAGTGAGGGCGTGAGGGTGGTAGAGTGGTAGAGTGAGGGTGGTAGTGTGAGGGCATGAGGGTGGTAGAGTGAGGGTGGTAGAGTGAAGGCAGTAGAGTGAGGGCAGTAGAGTGGTAGAGTGAGGGTGGTAGAATGAGGGCGGTAGAGAGATAGAGTGAGGGCGTGTGGGTGGTAGAGTGAGGGCAGTAGAGTGAGGGCATGAGGGCGGTAGAGTGGTAGAGTGGTAGAGTGGTAGAGTGAGGGCGTGAGGGTGGTAGAGTGAGGGAGTGAGGGTAGTAGAGTGAGGGCAGTAGAGTGAGGGCAGTAGATTGAGGGCGGTAGAGTGGGAGAGTGAGGGAGGTAGAGTGGGGGCGGTAGAGTGAGGGCGGTAGAGTGACGGCATGAGGGCGGTAGAGTGGTAGAGTGAGGGCAGTAGAGTGGTAGAATGAGGGCGGTAGAGTGAGGGTGTGAGGGCGGTAGAGTGAGGGCTTGAGGGCAGTAGAGTGGTAGAGTGAGTGCAGTAGAGTGGTATAGTAAGGGCGGTAGAGTGGTAGAGTGAGTGCGGTAGAGTGATGGCGTGAGGGTGGTAGAGTGAGGGCAGTAGAGTGAGGGCATGAGGGCGGTAGAGTGGTAGAGTGGTAGAGTGGTAGAGTGAGGGCGTGAGGGTGGTAGAGTGAGGGAGTGAGGGTAGTAGAGTGAGGGCAGTAGAGTGAGGGCAGTAGATTGAGGGCGGTAGAGTGGGAGAGTGAGGGAGGTAGAGTGGGGGCGGTAGAGTGAGGGCGGTAGAGTGACGGCATGAGGGCGGTAGAGTGGTAGAGTGAGGGCAGTAGAGTGGTAGAATGAGGGCGGTAGAGTGAGGGTGTGAGGGCGGTAGAGTGAGGGCTTGAGGGCAGTAGAGTGGTAGAGTGAGTGCAGTAGAGTGGTATAGTAAGGGCGGTAGAGTGGTAGAGTGAGTGCGGTAGAGTGATGGCGTGAGGGTGGTAGAGTGAGTGCGGTAAACTGAGGGCGCTAGGGCAGTAGAGTGGTAGAGTGAGGGCGGTAGAGTGAGGGCGATAGAGTGGTAGAGTGAGGGCGGTAGAGTGAGGGCGGTAGAGTTGTAGAGTGAGGGTGGTAAAGTGAGGGCGTGAGGGCAGTAAAGTGGTAGAGTGAGGGCGGTAGAGTGAGGGCGTGAGGTCGGTAGAGTGGTAGAGTGAGGGCGGTAGAGTGGTAGAGTGAGGGCGGTAGAGTGAGGGCAGTAGAGTGAGGGCGGTAGAGTGAGGGCGTGAGGGCAGTAGAGTGGTAGAGTGGGTGGTAGCGTGGTAGAGTGAGGGCAGTAGAGTGGCAGAGTGAGGGCGGTAGAGTGAGGGCGTGAGGGTGGTAGAGTGAGACCTACAAACAGCCCCTTGGAAGCACTGGAGTTGACATACTTGTGATACGTCCCATAAAATACCATAAAAAACACAGCGTATCTCGTGCACCTGGGTAGTATGTGAATCACCAAGATTAAGGTACCACACACTGATGCACTCTGCAAGCAAAATCAGGCATGATGAAAAGTCTTGCCTCTCCCGAAGTTTAATCACACAACGTGTGCTTATTGGCATAGTGCATCCCAAGCATTCAAGCTCTTCACTTAATCCTTGGCCTCTCTGCAGAGACTACCAACAGCGTACCATTCTTTGTGAGCGTTGCCTGAAGGATAGCGATACTGTGCTCTGATCACGATTTCTCACCGGCCCCTCCCCCTTCGAAATGTGCTTGGCCCTGTGCTCGCTCTCGCATTACCTGAATCCATGGAGTCACTGGGGTTATACATATAATTCGTCTTTCCTGACGTGGTGAGACCCGGTCACCTCTCCCGTGCACAACCGGCTCGGCCAGCCTAATATGTTTGAGTATTTCTGCTCTGCTTCTTTGCCTCAGATGTGTGGTGTTGTGCGTTGTGGCGACAACCTCGTAAACAATGCGCTCTGTAAATCCAATGTTGGCCCAAACTACGGATCTTTTAAATATCCGAAATGGTGTGAGTGTTTGCAGAGTGATTTGGCCTGAATCACAGGATGTGGACAGGACCCCAAGGTTCGAACCTTGGTATCCAGCACCAAAGGCGGCAGCTCTAGCCGTCGGACCACATCCTTTCCTCAACACTTGGAGGCTCATGTTTTAAGCTAATAATATAGGCAGGAGAGGGCATGAAATATTCTATGATAAATAAAGCAGAAGAAAAAGCAGCGTGATAATGAAGGACATTTAAGTTGGAAAGCTGTGTTTTGCCGCACAGATGCAACATGGGAGGCAACGCGACTCGCTGCATGTAAATGTAAATGAGCATTAAGGCATTTACTGTTGAATCCCTTTAAACATGTTGCACTAATACGCGTTAAAGTGTTGATAAGGTACAAAATGTAAGTTCTGTTACGAGTAGCATTTTGTTCAGTTGAATATCTGTGCTGCATTATGGGAGCTGTAGTTTAGATACACTTTGGTCAATAAAATGTCAGCATTTGCAATGCAATAGGTCTCGCATTAGGAAAGTTTGAGCTATTGGTATTGTAAATGACAAATTTTGTATTTGTGTGTTGGTTTTGAAAATAGCGAAATTAATAGCTTTGTCATTTACAATGCCAATTGTTACAACTTTCGCAAATATGACACTTATAGCACTTGTAATGCAATATGTGTCGTATTTACGTGACTTAGATGTATTGCTATTATAAATACCAAAGGCTTTTAATTTTTTTATTAACTAATACTTAGATAAAAGGTATTGTAATTTATAATGGCAATAGCTTAAACTTGTGTAAATAACTTTTGTGAAGATTATGTTCAGTGTATTTTATTGTGCCGAAAATCCAAGAACAGAAGTGAACTATTAACATCTCTTTGTGACATTTTTAATAAAGCTTGAAACATTGAGAGAACATATTTGAACCAGTAGTTGTTGAATGATTGCACAGATTGATGATGTGGTGGCGCTGAGTGATGTGTTGGCGACGAGTGATGCTGTGGCGTTCAGTGACGCTGTGGCAGCACATAGTGATGTTGTGGTGACCCTGAGTGATGCTGTGGTGGTGCTGAGTGATGCTGTTGTGATGCGATAGGTAGATAGAGTGAGTGGGATAGATAGATAGAGTGAGGGCGATAGATAGATAGAGGGAGGGCGATAGATAGATGGCGTGAGGGCGATCGATAGATAGATAGATAAATAGATAGATAGATAGATAGATAGATAGATAGATAGATAGATAGATAGATAGATAGATAGATAGATAGATAGATAGATAGATAGATAGATAGATAGATAGATAGATAGAGTGAGGGCGATAGAAAGACAGATATAGTGAGGGCGATAGATAGACAGATAGACAGAGTGAGGGCGATAGATAGATAGAGTGAGGGCGATAGATAGATAGAGTGAGGGCGATAGATAGATAGAAAGATAGATAGAAAGATAGATAGATAGATAGATAGATAGATAGATAGATAGATGGATAGATAGATAGATGGATGGATAGATAGATAGATAGATAGATAGATAGATAGATAGATAGATAGATAGATAGATAGATAGATAGATAGATAGATAGATAGATAGATAGATAGATAGATAGATAGATAGATAGATAGATAGATAGATAGATAGATAGATAGATAGATAGATAGATAGATAGATAGATAGATAGATAGATAGAGTCAGGGCGATAGATAGATAGATAGATAGATAGATAGATAGATAGATAGATAGATAGATAGATAGATAGATAGATAGATAGATACATAGATAGATAGATAGATAGATAGATAGATAGATAGATAGATAGATAGATAGATAGATAGATAGATAGATAGATAGATAGATAGAGTGAGGGCAACAGATAGATAGAGTGAGGGCGACCAGTAGATTGAGTGAGGGCGACAGATAGAGGACGACAGATAGAGTGAGGGTGATAGATAGAGGACGACAGATAAAGTGAGGGCGATAGATAGATAGAGTGAGGGCGATAGATAGATAGCGTGAGGGCGATAGAGTGAGTGAGGGTGGTAGAGTGAGGGCAGTAGAGTGATGACGGTAGAGTGGTAGAGTGAGGGCGGTAGAGTGAGGGAAGCAGAGTGGTAGAGTGAAGGCGGTAGAGTGGTAGAGTGAGGGCGGTAGAGTGGTAGAGTGAGGGCGGTAGAGTGAGGGCGTGAGGGTGGTAGAGTGAGGGCATGAGGGTGGTAGAGTGAGGGCGGTAAAGTGGCAGAGTGAGGGCGGTAGAGCGGTAGAGTGAGGGCGGTAGAGTGGGAGAGTGAGGGCGGTAGAGTGAGGGCGGTAGAGTGAGGGCGTGAGGGCGGTAGAATGGTAGAGTGAGTGCGGTAGAGCAGAGTGGTAGAGTAAGGGCGGTAGAGTGAGGACATGAGGGTGGTAGAGTGGTAGAGTGAGGGCGGTAGAGTGGTAGAGTGAGGGTGGTAGAGTGAGGGCAGTAGAGTGGTAGAGTGAGGGTGGTAGAGTGAGGGCGGTAGAGTGGTAGAGTGAGGGTGGTAGAGTGAGGGAGTGAGGGCGGTAGAGTGTTAGAGTGAGGTCGGTAGAGTGGTAGAGTGAGGGCGGTAGAGTGGTAGAGTGAGGGCGGTAGAGTGAGGGCGGTAGAGTGAGAGCGG
>NC_141689.1:1543984746-1543987246 GCF_964263255.1 Lissotriton vulgaris | reverse complement strand
TAGATAGATAGATAGATAGATAGATAGATAGATAGATAGATAGATAGATAGATAGATAGATAGAGTCAGGGCGATAGATAGATAGATAGATAGATAGATAGATAGATAGATAGATAGATAGATAGATAGATAGATAGATAGATAGATAGATAGAGTGAGGGCAACAGATAGATGGAGTGAGGGCGACCAGTAGATTGAGTGAGGGCGACAGATAGAGGACGACAGATAGAGTGAGGGTGATAGATATAGGACGACAGATAGAGTGAGGGCGATAGATAGATAGAGTGAGGGCGATAGATAGATAGCGTGAGGGCGATAGAGTGAGTGAGGGTGGTAGAGTGAGGGCAGTAGAGTGATGACGGTAGATTGGTAGAGTGAGGGCGGTAGAGTGAGGGAAGCAGAGTGGTAGAGTGAAGGCGGTAGAGTGGTAGAGTGAGGGCGGTAGAGTGGTAGAGTGAGGGCGTTAGAGTGAGGGCGTGAGGGTGGTAGAGTGAGGGCATGAGGGTGGTAGAGTGAGGGCGGTAAAGTGGCAGAGTGAGGGCGGTAGAGCGGTAGAGTGAGGGCGGTAGAGTGGGAGAGTGAGGGCGGTAGAGTGAGGGCGGTAGAGTGAGGGCGTGAGGGCGGTAGAATGGTAGAGTGAGTGCGGTAGAGCGGGGTGGTGGAGTGGTAAAGTAAGGGCGGTAGAGTGAGGACATGAGGGTGGTAGAGTGGTAGAGTGAGGGCGGTAGAGTGGTAGAGTGAGGGTGGTAGAGTGAGGGCAGTAGAGTGGTAGTGTGAGGGTGGTAGAGTGAGGGCGGTAGAGTGGTAGAGTGAGGGCGGTAGAGTGAGGGAGTGAGGGCGGTAGAGTGTTAGAGTGAGGTCGGTAGAGTGGTAGAGTGAGGGCAGTAGAGTGGTAGAGTGAGGGCGGTAGAGTGAGGGCGGTAGAGTGAGAGCGGGAGAGTAGAAGAGTGAGGGCAGTAGAGTGAGGGCCGTAGAGTGGTAGAGTGAGGGCATTAGAGTGAAGGGGTAGAGTGGTAGAGTGAGGGCAGTGGAGTGAGGGCGGTAGAGTAGCAGAGTGAGGGCGGTAGAGTGATGGTGTGAGGGCGGTAGAGTGAGACCTAAAAACAGCCCCTTGGAAGCACTGGAGTTGACATCCTTGTGATACATTCCGTAAAATACGGTAAAATACACTGCGTATCTGGTACACCAGGGTAGTATGTGAATCACCAAGATTGAGGTACCACACACTTATGCACTCCGCAAGCAAACTCAGGCATGATGAAAAGATCTTGCCTCTCCCGAAGTTTAGTTTAATCATACAACGTGTGCTTATTGGCATAGTGCATCCCAAGCATTCAAGCTCTTCACTTAATCCTTGGCCTCTCTGCAGAGACTACCAACAGTGTACCGTTCTTTGAGGGCGTTGCCTAAAGGATAGCGATACTGTGCTCTGATCACGAATTCTCACTAGCCCCTCCCCCTACAAAATGTAAGTTTTGTTAGGAGTAGCATTTCGTTCAGTTGAATATCCGTGTTGCATTATGGGAGCTTTAGTTTAGATACACTTTGGTCAATAAAATTTCAGCATTTGCAATGCAATAGGTCTCGCATTAGGAAAGTTTGAGCTATTGGTATTGTAAATGACACATTTTGTATTTGTGTGTTGGTTTTGAAAATAGCTAAATTAATAGCTGTGTCATTTACAATGCCAATAGTTACAACTTTCGCAAATGTGACACCTATAACATTTGTAATGCAATTTGTGTCGTATTTACGTGACTTAGATGTATTGCTATTACAAATAACAAAGGCTTTTAATTTTTTTAATAATTAATACTTAAATAAAAGTTATTGTAATTTAAAATGGCAATAGCTTAAACTTGTGTAAATAACTTTTGTGAAGATTATGTTCAGTGTATTTTATTGTGACGAAAATCCAAGAACAGAAGTGAAATATTAATATCTTTTTGTGACATTTGTAATAAAGCTTGAAACATTGAGAGAACATATTTGAACCAGTAGTTGTTGAATGGTTGTACAGATTGATGATGTGGTGGCGCTGAGTGATGTTGTGGTGGCGACGAGTGATGTTGTGTCGTCCAGTGATGCTGTGGTAGCACATAGTGATGTTGTGGTGACCCTGAGTGATGCTGTGGTGGTGCTGAGTGATGCTGTGGTGGTGCGATAGGTAGATAGAGTAAGTGCGATAGATAGATAGAGTGAGGGCGATAGATAGATAAAGGGAGGGCGATAGATAGATGGCGTGAGAGAGATAGATAGATAGATAGATAGATAGATAGATAGATAGATAGATAGATAGATAGATAGATAGATAGATAGATAGATAGATAGATAGATAGATAGATAGATAGATAGATAGATAGATAGATAGAGTAAGGGCAATAGATAGATAGACAGATAGATAGAGTGAGGACGATTGATCGTTAGATAGATAGATAGATAGATAGATAGATAGATAGATAGATAGATAGATAGATAGATAGATAGATAGATAGATAGA
>NC_141689.1:1543977246-1543982246 GCF_964263255.1 Lissotriton vulgaris | reverse complement strand
AGGGTGGTAGAATGGAAGAGTGAATGCGGTAGAGTGGGGGTGGTAGAGTGGTAGAGTAAGGGCGGTAGAGTGAGGGCATGAGGGTGGTAGAGTGGTAGAGTGAGGGCGGTAGAGTGGTGGAGTGAGGGTGGTAGAGTGAGGGCAGTAGAGTGGTAGAGTGAGGGTGGTAGAGTGAGGGCGGTAGAGTGGTAGAGTGAGGGCGGTAGAGTGGTAGAGTGAGGGCGGTAGAGTGGTAGAGTGAGGGCGGTAGAGTGAGAGCGGGAGACTAGAAGAGTGAGGGCAGTAGAGTGAGGGCCGTAGAGTGGTAGCGTGAGGGCATTAGAGTGAGGGGGTAGAGTGGTAGAGTGAGGGCAGTGGAGTGAGGGCGGTAGAGTAGCAGAGTGAGGGCGGTAGAGTGAGGGTGTGAGGGCGGTAGAGTGAGACCTAAAAACAGCCCCTTGGAAGCACTGGAGTTGACATACTTGTGATACATTCCGTAAAATACCGTAAAATACACTGCGTATCTCGTACACCTGGGTAGTATGTGAATCACCAAGATTGAGGTACCACACACTGATGCACTCCGCAAGCAAACTCAGTCATGATGAAAAGATCTTGCCTCTCCCGAAGTTTAGTTTAATCATACAACATGTGCTTATTGGCATAGTGCATCCCAAGGATTCAAGCTCTTCACTTAATCCTTGGCCTCTCTGCAGAGACTACCAACAGTGTACCGTTCTTTGTGAGCGTTGCCTAAAGGATAGCGATACTGTGCTCTGATCACGATTTCTCACTGGCCCCTCCCCCTACAAAATGTAAGTTCTGTTACGAGTAGCATTTTGTTCAGTTGAATATCCGTGTTGCATTATAGGAGCTGTAGTTTAGATACACTTTGGTCAATAAAATGTCGGCATTTGCAATGCGATAGGACTCGCATTAGGAAAGTTTGAGCTATTAGTATTGTAAATGACACATTTTGTATTTGTGTGTTGGTTTTGAAAATAGCTAAATTAATAGCTGTGTCATTTACAATGCCAATAGTTACAACTTTCGCAAATGTGACACCTATAACATTTGTAATGCAATTTGTGTCGTATTTACGTGACTTAGATGTATTGCTATTACAAATAACAAAGGCTTTTAATTTTTTTAATAATTAATCCTTAAATAAAAGTTATTGTAATTTAAAATGGCAATAGCTTAAACTTGTGTAAATAACTTTTGTGAAGATTATGTTCAGTGTATTTTATTGTGACGAAAATCCAAGAACAGAAGTGAAATATTAATATCTTTTTGTGACATTTGTAATGAAGCTTGAAACATTGAGAGAACATATTTGAACCAGTAGTTGTTGAATGGTTGCACAGATTGATGATGTGGTGGCGCTGAGTGATGTTGTGGTGGCGACGAGTGATGCTGTCTCGTCCAGTGATGCTGTGGTAGCACATAGTGATGTTGTGGTGACCCTGAGTGATGCTGTGGTGGTGCTGAGTGATGCTGTGGTGGTGCGATAGGTAGATAGAGTAAGTGCGATAGATAGATAGAGTGAGGGTGATAGATAGATAAAGGGAGGGCGATAGATAGATGGCGTGAGGGAGATAGATAGATAGATAGATAGATAGATAGATAGATAGATAGATAGATAGATAGATAGATAGATAGATAGATAGATAGATAGATAGATAGATAGATAGATAGATAGATAGATAGATAGATAGATAGATAGATAGATAGATAGATAGAGTGAGGGCAATAGATGGGAAACATCACTTACAACACATTTATTACAACACACTACCATTACAACGCAACCATTACAACGCAAACCATTACAACGCATTGCGCTGGGGGGCGCTCTAGGATAGGGAATATATTTAATTTACTATCCAACACCTTCCCTACTATCCACGGGGACTGGAGTTGGAATAGTAAATTAAATAAATCACTATCCAGCGCTTAAAAGCACTATGCGTTGTAGTGGTATGCGATGTAAAAATCGCGTTGTAACAGCAGGCGTTGTAATAGCCTGCGTTGTAACGAAACCAATCCGCAATAGATAGATAGACAGATAGATAGAGTGAGGACGATTGATCGCTAGATAGATAGATAGATAGATAGATAGATAGATAGATAGATAGATAGATAGATAGATAGATAGATAGATAGATAGATAGATAGATCTAAGTGAGGGCGATAGATAGATAGACAGATAGAGTGAGGGCGATAGATAGACAGATAGATAGAGTGAGGGCAATAGATAGATAAAGTGAGGGCGATAGAGTGAGGGCGATAGATAGTTAGATAGATAGATAGATAGATAGATAGATAGATAGATAGATAGATAGATAGATAGATAGATAGATAGATAGATAGATAGATAGATAGATAGATAGATAGATAGATGGAGTGAGGGCAATAGATAGATAGACAGATAGATAGAGTGAGGACGATTGATCATTAGATAGATAGATAGATAGATAGATAGATAGATAGATAGATAGATAGATAGATAGATAGATAGATAGATAGATAGATAGATAGATAGATAGATAGATGGAGTGAGGGCAATAGATAGATAGACAGATAGATAGAGTGAGGACGATTGATCATTAGATAGATAGATAGATAGATAGATAGATAGATAGATAGATAGATAGATAGATAGATAGATAGATAGATAGATAGATAGATAGATAGATAGATAGATAGATAGATAGATAGATAGATAGAGTCAGGGCGATAGATAGATAGATAGATAGATAGATAGATAGATAGATAGATAGATAGATAGATAGATAGATAGATAGATAGATAGATAGATAGATAGATAGATAGATAGATAGATAGATAGAGTGAGGGCAACAGATAGATAGAGTGAGGGCGACCAGTAGATTGAGTGAGGGCGACAGATAGAGGACGACAGATAGAGTGAGGGTGATAGATAGAGGACGACAGATAGAGTGAGGGCAAAAGATAGATAGAGTGAGGGCGATAGATAGATAGCGTGAGGGTGATAGAGTGAGTGAGGGTGGTAGAGTGAGGGCAGTAGAGTGATGACGGTAGAGTGGTAGAGTGAGGGCGGTAGAGTGAGGGAAGCAGAGTGGTAGAGTGAAGGCGGTAGAGTGGTAGAGTGAGGGCGGTAGAGTGGTAGAGTGAGGGCGTTAGAGTGAGGGCGTGAGGGTGGTAGAGTGAGGGCATGAGGGTGGTAGAGTGAGGGCGGTAAAGTGGCAGAGTGAGGGCGGTAGAGCGGTAGAGTGAGGGCGGTAGAGTGGGAGAGTGAGGGCGGTAGAGTGAGGGCGGTAGAGTGAGGGCGTGAGGGCGGTAGAATGGTAGAGTGAGTGCGGTAGAGCGGGGTGGTAGAGTGGTAAAGTAAGGGCGGTAGAGTGAGGACATGAGGGTGGTAGAGTGGTAGAGTGAGGGCGGTAGAGTGAGGGTGGTAGAGTGAGGGCAGTAGAGTGGTAGTGTGAGGGTGGTAGAGTGAGGGCGGTAGAGTGGTAGAGTGAGGGCGGTAGAGTGAGGGAGTGAGGGCGGTAGAGTGTTAGAGTGAGGTCGGTAGAGTGGTAGAGTGAGGGCAGTAGAGTGGTAGAGTGAGGGCGGTAGAGTGAGGGCGGTAGAGTGAGAGCGGGAGAGTAGAAGAGTGAGGGCAGTAGAGTGAGGGCCGTAGAGTGGTAGAGTGAGGGCATTAGAGTGAAGGGGTAGAGTGGTAGAGTGAGGGCAGTGGAGTGAGGGCGGTAGAGTAGCAGAGTGAGGGCGGTAGAGTGAGGGTGTGAGGGCGGTAGAGTGAGACCTAAAAACAGCCCCTTGGAAGCACTGGAGTTGACATCCTTGTGATACATTCCGTAAAATACGGTAAAATACACTGCGTATCTGGTACACCAGGGTAGTATGTGAATCACCAAGATTGAGGTACCACACACTTATGCACTCCGCAAGCAAACTCAGGCATGATGAAAAGATCTTGCCTCTCCCGAAGTTTAGTTTAATCATACAACGTGTGCTTATTGGCATAGTGCATCCCAAGCATTCAAGCTCTTCACTTAATCCTTGGCCTCTCTGCAGAGACTACCAACAGTGTACCGTTCTTTGAGGGCGTTGCCTAAAGGATAGCGATACTGTGCTCTGATCACGAATTCTCACTAGCCCCTCCCCCTACAAAATGTAAGTTTTGTTAGGAGTAGCATTTCGTTCAGTTGAATATCCGTGTTGCATTATGGGAGCTTTAGTTTAGATACACTTTGGTCAATAAAATTTCAGCATTTGCAATGCAATAGGTCTCGCATTAGGAAAGTTTGAGCTATTGGTATTGTAAATGACACATTTTGTATTTGTGTGTTGGTTTTGAAAATAGCTAAATTAATAGCTGTGTCATTTACAATGCCAATAGTTACAACTTTCGCAAATGTGACACCTATAACATTTGTAATGCAATTTGTGTCGTATTTACGTGACTTAGATGTATTGCTATTACAAATAACAAAGGCTTTTAATTTTTTAAATAATTAATACTTAAATAAAAGTTATTGTAATTTAAAATGGCAATAGCTTAAACTTGTGTAAATAACTTTTGTGAAGATTATGTTCAGTGTATTTTATTGTGACGAAAATCCAAGAACAGAAGTGAAATATTAATATCTTTTTGTGACATTTGTAATAAAGCTTGAAACATTGAGAGAACATATTTGAACCAGTAGTTGTTGAATGGTTGCACAGATTGATGATGTGGTGGCGCTGAGTGATGTTGTGGTGGCGACGAGTGATGCTGTGTCGTCCAGTGATGCTGTGGTAGCACATAGTGATGTTGTGGTGACCCTGAGTGATGCTGTGGTGGTGCTGAGTGATGCTGTGGTGGTGCGATAGGTAGATAGAGTAAGTGCGATAGATAGATAGAGTGAGGGTGATAGATAGATAAAGGGAGGGCGATAGATAGATGGCGTGAGGGAGATTGATAGATAGATAGATAGATAGATAGATAGATAGATAGATAGATAGATAGATAGATAGATAGATAGATAGATAGATAG
>NC_141689.1:1543972246-1543974746 GCF_964263255.1 Lissotriton vulgaris | reverse complement strand
GCCTAAAGGATAGCGATACTGTGCTCTGATCACGAATTCTCACTAGCCCCTCCCCCTACAAAATGTAAGTTTTGTTAGGAGTAGCATTTCGTTCAGTTGAATATCCGTGTTGCATTATGGGAGCTTTAGTTTAGATACACTTTGGTCAATAAAATTTCAGCATTTGCAATGCAATAGGTCTCGCATTAGGAAAGTTTGAGCTATTGGTATTGTAAATGACACATTTTGTATTTGTGTGTTGGTTTTGAAAATAGCTAAATTAATAGCTGTGTCATTTACAATGCCAATAGTTACAACTTTCGCAAATGTGACACCTATAACATTTGTAATGCAATTTGTGTCGTATTTACGTGACTTAGATGTATTGCTATTACAAATAACAAAGGCTTTTAATTTTTTAAATAATTAATACTTAAATAAAAGTTATTGTAATTTAAAATGGCAATAGCTTAAACTTGTGTAAATAACTTTTGTGAAGATTATGTTCAGTGTATTTTATTGTGACGAAAATCCAAGAACAGAAGTGAAATATTAATATCTTTTTGTGACATTTGTAATAAAGCTTGAAACATTGAGAGAACATATTTGAACCAGTAGTTGTTGAATGGTTGCACAGATTGATGATGTGGTGGCGCTGAGTGATGTTGTGGTGGCGACGAGTGATGCTGTGTCGTCCAGTGATGCTGTGGTAGCACATAGTGATGTTGTTGTGACCCTGAGTGATGCTGTGGTGGTGCTGAGTGATGCTGTGGTGGTGCGATAGGTAGATAGAGTAAGTGCGATAGATAGATAGAGTGAGGGTGATAGATAGATAAAGGGAGGGCGATAGATAGATGGCGTGAGGGAGATTGATAGATAGATAGATAGATAGATAGATAGATAGATAGATAGATAGATAGATAGATAGATAGATGGATAGATAGATAGATAGATAGATAGATAGATAGATAGATAGATAGATAGATAGATAGATAGATAGATAGATAGATAGATAGATAGATAGATAGATAGATAGATAGATAGATAGATAGAGTGAGGGCAATAGATGGGAAACATCACTTACAACACATTTATTACAACACACTACCATTACAACGCAACCATTACAACGCAAACCATTACAACGCATTGTGCTGGGGGGCGCTCTAGGATAGGGAATATATTTAATTTACTATCCAACACCTTCCCTACTATCCACGGGGACTGGAGTTGGAATAGTAAATTAAATAAATAACTATACAGCGCTTAAAAGCACTATGCGTTGTAGTGGTATGCGATGTAAAAATCGCGTTGTAACAGCAGGCGTTGTAATAGCCTGCGTTGTAACGAAACCAATCCGCAATAGATAGATAGACAGATAGATAGAGTGAGGACGATTGATCGCTAGATAGATAGATAGATAGATAGATAGATAGATAGATAGATAGATAGATAGATAGATAGATAGATAGATAGATAGATAGATAGATAGATAGATAGATAGATAGATAGATAGATAGATAGATAGATAGATAGATAGATAGATAGATCTAAGTGAGGGCGATAGATAGATAGACAGATAGAGTGAGGGCGATAGATAGACAGATAGATAGAGTGAGGGCAATAGATAGATAGAGTGAGGGCGATAGAGTGAGGGCGATAGATAGATAGATAGATAGATAGATAGATAGATAGATAGATAGATAGATAGATAGATAGATAGATAGATAGATAGATAGATAGATAGATAGATAGATGGAGTGAGGGCAATAGATAGATAGACAGATAGATAGAGTGAGGACGATTGATCATTAGATAGATAGATAGATAGATAGATAGATAGATAGATAGATAGATAGATAGATAGATAGATAGATAGATAGATAGATAGATAGATAGATAGATAGATAGATAGATAGATAGATAGATAGATAGATAGATAGATAGATAGATAGATAGAGTCAGGGCGATAGATAGATAGATAGATAGATAGATAGATAGATAGATAGATAGATAGATAGATAGATAGATAGAAAGATAGATAGATAGATAGATAGATAGATAGATAGATAGATAGATAGATAGATAGATAGATAGATAGATAGATAGATAGATAGATAGATAGATAGATAGATAGATAGATAGATAGAGTGAGGGCAACAGATAGATAGAGTGAGGGCGACCAGTAGATTGAGTGAGGGCGACAGATAGAGGACGACAGATAGAGTGAGGGTGATAGATAGAGGACGACAGATAGAGTGAGGGCAAAAGATAGATAGAGTGAGGGCGATAGATAGATAGCGTGAGGGTGATAGAGTGAGTGAGGGTGGTAGAGTGAGGGCAGTAGAGTGATGACGGTAGAGTGGTAGAGTGAGGGCGGTAGAGTGAGGGAAGCAGAGTGGTAGAGTGAAGGCGGTAGAGTGGTAGAGTGAGGGCGGTAGAGTGGTAGAGTGAGGGCGTTAGAGTGAGGGCGTGAGGGTGGTAGAGTGAGGGCATGAGGGTGGTAGAGTGAGGGCGGTAA